>NW_024467868.1:1064524-1064599 GCF_001890705.1 Aspergillus sydowii CBS 593.65
TCGAGCAAGCGGTTGTTGGTCTTATAAATCGCCATATTGGGCCGTGCGAATGGAGTATTATAAAGATATCTGTCT
>NW_024467868.1:1064638-1064705 GCF_001890705.1 Aspergillus sydowii CBS 593.65
ATGATATTGATCAGTTCTCTATACCTGCGGCGGAGGAAGTGTTGCAGATGGTCGAGGACTTCCGGAA
>NW_024467868.1:1065174-1065245 GCF_001890705.1 Aspergillus sydowii CBS 593.65
ATTAGCAGGGAATCTCGCGAGCCTGCTAAAAAGACTGCCGCCATACTACAGCGGGAGAAAATGGACATGTT